>NW_005178541.1:196030-198026 GCF_000350225.1 Chondrus crispus | reverse complement strand
AAAAAAAACAAGATACAGTATCAGTACAGCACTGTAAATTTACTCGAGTACACCCGATCACAGTATTATTTAACGTGCTTTCCTTTATAAAGTGGCTGCTGGTGCCAGCCAGCAGGTGCCAGCCAGCAGCACCTCGCAGTGCGAGGTGCTGCCAGCAGCCACTTTACGAGGCTCGCACCACCAGCAGCACCTCGCAGTGCTGGCACCAGCAGCCACTTTACGAGGCTCGCACCACCATCGTTCCACCACCATCGTTCATGCGTAAGGAGAGAAGGAAATAACACCTTTTGTAATGCGTGCTGAGGAGCGTTACAGTAGCAAACATATTCATTGTTAGGGAATGGTTATGATGCCGCATGAAATGCCATCTAACGGCCTCCTTTTGCATAATTTCGCACATTCCCACTTGCTCCACATACAGTATGTAAAATTATATCAAATTACATATGAGATGCCCCTGCACCAAGATGAAAAAAAAACACACATTTAGAGCAAGGCAACCAGTGCGCTAATTTATAGCGCACATTTTTAGCCATGCAGCGCTCTAAAGAGTGCGCAACACAACAAGTGCGTCGCCATATGTGACGGCCCGCAAGGGGCCGAGTATTAGTTTTTCCCAAGTTTTTCGCCAAGACAAGGGGTCTGAAGCACGGCGCATATAGCACTCGAAAGATGATTGGTTATAGTGATTATGAAATATCGATGAATTCTGAGTGATCGCGTGCTATATCCATTTCTATCCTGCGCCAGGAAAGAAACGAATATAGAGATAGGTGCTTCCAGATAGCAACCGAAAAAAGCGATTAGCGCACCAGTTGACATGCCAACAGGGGAAAATCTCTAAAATTTCAAAATTTAGCGCACTGCTTGCCTTGCTCTTACTGTCACCGCAACAACCACTGACGCGGCAATGGCATCAGCATAATTGATGCCCAAAATCCCAGGCCGCCGCCACCCCTACAGGAAAGCCCCTTGCTACGAGCCAGATGCGCCATCTTTTTTAAACATCTTCTTCACCTTTTCACATCGCTTTTGACATTCCAGCACTTTCCGGTGGTCCTCCAACGCCTTTTTCAAACCTTGATACGCTTGCAAAAAACTATCCCCTTTTTCCTTGTCATGAAGCCTCTCAATTGCAGCCTCCACTTTCCTCTTTGACAGCAGCGACGCCTTGGTCGGCACGTGAAAATCAATCCTTGTTTGCATCTGCTCGTGTTTCCCACCCGCTCTTTCCCTCGACCCCGATGCGGACGCAGCAGCCCGCCCATGAGCGCTCGACGCTTGCGCTGGAGCGATTTCTATCTCGCGACGAAACCGCCGCTGTAAACACGTTTGCCTGGTGAAGAACAAAGTTAGAGGCAAAAGTTAGTCGTCAGAGCAGCATGTTTTGATTCGCCCGCACAGCTCGGTATGAGCGGCCCCCGGAATCGTTTCGTGGTTGCCAAAACCGTTCATAAACAAAAACGAACCGATTGTGACCAATTTCCTTGCAATAACCGCATCGATAGAGACGCTGAGCCCCGACTTCACTCGGCCTTGGTGCTTCGTCGTTCAAAAACTGCTCGATAAAGTCGAGTGTTTCCTGTATCGATTTTTCGTTAAACCAGTCCGCCTCCTCGTTCATTATCGCTTTGAGAGCGATGTTATTAGCGCGGACATGTTTGCAGGGCACACCTTAAACAGAGAGTGAGCTTCTGCTTCAATAACTTGCAGCAAGACTTTGTAAACATCTGCTCCAGTAAGCTTTTTGACAGCGATTCGTCTATTTGTGGACGTCCGCTAAGCAGCAGACGCCGGATGAGGATCTTGTCGGCTCATCGTATAGACGGAGGGCTTGATCCAGGTGGTTAAAATATGTACATCCTTCGCTGACAAGGCATCACATCTAGTACTATACGGGGGGGGGGGGGGGGGGGGGGGGGGGGGGGCACCCCCAAAAGGAAAAAAAAACAAGGGGGGGGGGGGGGCGGTTTTTGGGGGAAAAAAAAATGCCCCC
>NW_005178541.1:191574-195930 GCF_000350225.1 Chondrus crispus | reverse complement strand
CTGAGAAAGTATGACTCCAGCACGTGCGTAACATGTTAGATCAACTTTCTAGTTTCGATGTGCAATCAGATTCGAGTTCATTTTCATTTTTCAGATCCTCCATCTATGCCGAGGATTTTGACGCACCGGTGAGACAACTGCATGTGCATCCATGTTACATAATACCCATTTCTATATAGGGAGTACGCAAACTCAATGGAACTGCAACTAACGGCGATTATACTGAATGCACGAAAGCCAAATAACCGTTGAGTTCGGTAGCGAAACACTTGCAGAAGTACAGTATCTCTGGAAGCGATCCACATCCGGGCAACCCGTCTGTTGACAAGTGCAACAACTTGATATTTGTCTTAGAGTTGCAAAGCGCAAGTCAGCAGCGGCCGGAAACTCCGTTCACACTTTGTTAGCGGTAGCACTACCGCGTCCGTAGTGCCTCACACACGCAGTCTGGAAAAACGCCTCTGGTCTCCTGCAAAAACCCTGCAAAATATCTACGATGGATGCTTGAACGATGGTTTCAGAATCGCAAAAAAAAAAAAAAAAAAAACCTCATCTCACTGTTTCTTCCACCGACACGTGTCTTGAATGTCGCGCAGGAATTGAAATCACCTTTGCTGCTGTCTCCCTCACCATGACACCAAGCTGCAACGACGTCTATGTGTGTGTCGCGGCATTCCAAGCACACACGCGGAAGCGGCGAAAAAGTTGCGAAATGCGCATTTACAGACATCACATGCAAGTCACAGGAATCAACTAACTTGCTTCACAGCGCCATTCGCCTCACCGCAACACCAAACGAACTAAGCTCAACATCAACTAACTCAACTCATCCCAACCACAGCCTCTTTCGGTGGGGCTCTACACCTGAATTGTTAAAACCGCTTCGTCCTTTACCCTACTTCTGACCTTCTTCACTCTTCATCTTTCGATTCGTTTTTATTGGCATCCCTCCTCTCTGATGTCGACATCCCTCACCCTCCTCGTTCGCGCCTCCCTCCACGACAGCACCTCCGGCCTCTGCCTCGTCGGGAACGTTGTCGAGCTTTCCGAGTGGGGGGCGCTCACCCCGCTCCCGCTTTCGTACGTTGATGGCGCCTTCGAAGGGACCATTGCGCTCCCAGCACATACTGAGATACAGTACAAATACATCCTCGCCAATGGTGCCACGATTGTCAGCTGGGAGGGCCCCCCCTTCCTCAACCGCATTCTAACGACCAGGAAGCAGGGAACTGCCATGTATGTCGATGACGGAGACTTTGGTTCCGATCAGCATGTCGCAGTACGTGTCGTTGAGCAGGAAAGATCCGGCGTCGGTGGCAACCAACAACTGTCTAGCGACAGTATGGGAGAGTCCCTCGGCCCCGCGTTCGATGATTCTTCAATGCATGGTGACCTTCAGGGTGTCTGTGCAGTGGAGGTCAGAACCGCCTTAATCAACCGCGATGAAGACGAAAGGCGTGGAAAATTCGGACGCGAGAACTGCGTCAAAGAGCAGGAAACCGTGAGGAAACACGATAGCTCTTCGGCTATTGACGTCTCAGAGGGATCGTCACCACCGTCGGAAGGCCGCGGTCCTGTTCCCGTCGCAGGTGGCGCACTTCAGGTTGATGCACCGGAGCCCGGACAACGGACATTGGGGTGGCGAAAGAAGGGATCCCTCGTGCGTGCTCTCGACCTTACTTTAAGAAGCATCGTCTCCTTCTCGAAGGACGCGTCCTTCTCGAAATGGTTGTTCTTTGGAAAACGCGGCGAAAGATGGAGTTGTTGAGATGTTGATTTTGATTTTGTGGAGTGGCGAAAGACATTGGGGAGGAAGTGGAGCACGCTGCTTATGTAGAGGTTGTTACGAGCTGGGAGATGATGAGATGAAAGAGAAAAGCGGAGGAGGGAGAATGGGAATTAACGAGAATGATGCTGACAAATGAGAAATAATAAAGACAAAGCTCAAGGCAATTGTCAGTTGCTGCATGTGATTGGATGCAATTCCTAGCAATACAGCTGAGCCCCTTCTCGAAATGACTGAGAGAAGTGCAAGATGTTTAAGTTCATAGTGTGTTCGCGGGTATGGCAAGACAATATTTCAATTAACATAAAAACGAGATCCAGTTCTTTCATAGTTGCATTGCAGACAAGAAGCAATGCAAATTCCTCTTTTGCATGCGCTCGCTTCACACACGCCTCACTCATGCGACAATTGTCGTGCTTCCTGGTTCAGACATGATCTCTGTCACGCACGATGTCCGATTCGCTGAATTCCAGCCACGCTTCGTACTTGTACATTACTACTACATGCCGTTCTTCCGTCATTCGTTCCGTCATCGGAACCTGGAAGACCAAATGCTATTCCCACATCCAATCACATCCTCTGTCTAAGCTTTCCTCATTCGTTGTCACCTTTCCCGCATGAACTCATCCGCGATGAACGCATGCAAAGTCTAATTCTCTCGTCTGCACTCTTCAATGCAAGCCGCTTTTTGTAGCACCAGGTAAGATGCCACCGAAAGGAATCCTCACGCACTTAAATACGACCGTCACCTCCCTTCTCCTCTTCACAACCCTTTTCCGCTCACACTCTCAAACCATCTCCCACTCCATTTTCCTCATCTCCCGCTTTCCATTTTGTCCCCCACCCCTCCTTCCCTCTCCCATTTCCACGTTCATCTGCCTTCCCCCTTCCCGTTCCGCTTTTCCCCTTCCAGGATTATCCTCCTTTTCTTTCCAGACACTTTCCGAATCTTTCCCTCTTTCCTTTTCCATTGCTTTCCATATTTCATCCGTTTTCCCTAACTATCTCCTTCCCTATGTATCTCTATTTCCCTGACCTCTCCCTTCCCCTGACCTTCCCCTAACCTTTCCCTTCCCCTATTGATCCCCGTTCTCCTTTTCGATTCCGTTCCATATCTATTCCTCCTTCCTTCACCTTCCCCTTTCCATATTTATTCCCCGTCCTTCACCTTCCCCTTTCCATATTAATTCCCCTTCCCCATTCCATTCCATTCCGTTCTATACTTGTTCCCTTTCCCCCTTTCCATACCCCTCCATATTTATTCCCTGCCCCTATTCAGTTCCCCTCCATATTCATTCCCTTTCCCCCTTTCCATTCTCCTCCATATTTAATCCCCTGTCCTTATTCAGTTCCCCTCCATATTTATTCCTCTTTTCTTCACCTTCCGCTTTCCAAATTTATTCCCCTTCCCCCTTCCATTCCCCTCCATATTTATTTCCTTTCCCCCCTTCCACCTCCCTCCATATTTATTCCCTTTCCCCCTTCCATTTACCTCCATATTTATTCCTCCTTCCTTCACCTTCCCCTTTCCCTATTTATTGCTCTTCCCTTTTTCCTATTTATCACTTTTCCCCTTTCCATTCCCTCATATATTAATTCCTCTTCCCCTACCTTTCCCCATCCCCTATTTATGCGTTCCCCTTCCCCATCTCTTCCATACTTATCCCCCACGTTTTACCTTTGTCCCTCTTTTCACTCCCTTTTCTCTTTCCTTCATCTCCCCCTTTCCATAATTATCCGTCTCCCTTTTATTTCTCTTTTCCCTTTCATAATCTTCCTCTGCCGCTGACCCCGTTTATCCTTTTCGTTCACCTTTCTCCTTTCCCATTCCCCTTCTTTCGCTTCTCCCTTCCCATTATTTTTCGTTTCCTTTTTCCGTCGCTCTTTCCATTCTCATTCCCGTTTCCGGTCCCCATCCTTTTATTTTCCGTTGATCTCTCCGTCCCGCTTACCTTATCTTTTCTCCAATCCTCCTACATTTTTCTCATCAACTTGACTTGTCTGTTTGGCGTGGTTGTGCAAGAGGAATCTTGGTTTGTCTAACGATGGTCTGCCGGCTGGTGACTTGGTTAGGAGGGCAAGCCATCTCGAGATTCTGTGGTGATCAATCTACGTCCTCTTGGCACTTTTTCTTGGGTTTACATTGCTCAACAACCAATGTACCTCAACTCTTCTCGTCCCGGTCTCCATCTCCATCTCCCTCTCCATCTCCGCCTCTGCCTCCGTCTCTGTCTCTGCCTATGTCTCTATCCCCGTCTCCGTATCCATCTCGACCTCTGTCCCTTCCTTCTCCTCTGTCCCTGTCTCCTTCTACATCCCCGTCTCCATCTCCATCTCCCTCTCGACCTCTGTCCCTTCCTTCGTCTCCATCTCTGTGCCTCCCCTCGTCACCCTCTCCGTCCCGGGTCCTCTGTCCCAGTGTCCTTATCCAATCTTTCTTTCTTATTCTACTCTCCGCTCCACCACTAACTGCAAATTTACTAACCGTTCCTGCTTCTACTTCTCTCTTCTTTTGTTTTTTTTTCTCCCTCTGTCCGACAGAGGATATGGGTTTGGATGGAGAGCGCGAC
>NW_005178541.1:180156-191474 GCF_000350225.1 Chondrus crispus | reverse complement strand
GTCCCCATATCTACCCCCCTTCCTCGCCCATCTCCGTTTCTTTCTTTTTCCTTTTTTCTTTCTCTGATGAGAGAAAGAAAGGAGGGAAAAGGGCGAAACGGGGAGGGGTAAGCGAGGGGGATAGACATGGGGCAGTGGTGAGCAGAAGGACATGAGGTCCATTGTACACGTGGACATACAGATACGTGTAACACGTGTGTGAGCCGCCAAATGATGCATGTTGGACACGTGTGGAACTATTCACAGATTGAACAGATTATTGAACAGATTGTACCGATTGTACCAATGGTACACTGTTGTACAGATTGTACACTTCATAGTACAATCGGATCGAAGTCATCGCTGCGCCCCTGCCAGAGACATTATGGGTAAAATGGCTTGTGCTTTTGCAGAAAGCAGGTTGCCCCCAAAACCATTTTATGCCTGTCTTGTCAACCTTGGTGCACAACAAAGTCCCACAGCTTTACGCGCCCCACCTTCTGTGGTTCCATCTAGATAAGGCAGCCCTCACAGATAAGGCATACAGCCATTTAGGTCTACCATAGCAAACTGAATAAAGTCGCCGTCGTCTCCGCCACCTACAGTGGTCGGAGGCATCGGACCAGTTCTTGGCATCACAGGTTATGGGCACCACACACTACCACTGACTACCGATCCGCAGCACAAGATCCCCAATCCCAACTGCGACAAACGCGCGAGACCAACACCACCCCGCGCAACACACTAACCCTCGTCCCCAGCTCTCTAAATCCACGGAACAATGACAGATCAACAAGCATCGGCCCCGGGACAACTACCCCGACTCACAGCAAGTAACCACACTTACTGGTACGACGCACTTGAGATCTAGGCTCGCACGATCAAGGCAGCACACCTTCTCACCACATCACCGAGCATGACCACAGAGCCGAACACGGACGCACCGCAAGAACAACAGAAAGCGGACATGATCAGGAAAGCCATAATGCAAAGTCTCACCAACGAAGTCATCAAAATCCTGCCACCCCACATCCTACGTTACGAACCTCAAACAATCTGTCACATCATAAGATCTACAGTTGACACATCGTCGACGGAGAACCACGAGCTCCTCGATGCAGAAGCTTGCAACACGAGATACCAACAGGGACAGGAGTTCAACGACTATGTTGAAAAACACAGAGAGATCCGAGACAGGATGCAAGTAGCGCAATTCTAAAATATCAATGTGGAACGCACCACAGTGAGGTACATGATACAGGGAATGGCACAGCACCCAGACATGGGACAACTCGCCATCATCATGACAGGAGACCCACCCCTCACCATCAACGGGTTTATCAACCATGTGCAGCGAGTCTAGCTAATGCACAACCAGATGCATACACAACAAACCGCACAAGCACCACGCAAACGCGCAACCAGAATGCAACCCAGGCGGACAGTGAGCAACAAACCTCACTACACAAAACCCACAGCATACAAAGGTCCATGGTGCACGATCCACGGCAGCATCAGCCACGAAACAACAAACTGCTACGCGCGTAGGTACAAACAGAAACAATCCCACGCACAAGCGCAAGCAGCGCACAACAACGTTGACACACAGACTGACGAAACAAACATCTTGCACCAGTTGCATGATCGTTTACACGCGATCGAAGAGCAACTGCAAACACGCGACGACACGAGCGAAGGTACGCAAAAATTCTCATCGACTCCGGAGCAAATCCAACTCATACCGCTACACCCCACGCGTGTATGAGACCCAGCAACGGTACACTAACCACCACGGCAACCGGCCAACGCGTCCCAATCACGCACACTGGCACAATTAAGATCACACAGAAGAGGAATAGCGTACGAGTACCAGCAGTGCATGCGCCGAGCATCAAAGAAAATTTGCTATCAGTACACGACCTGGCAGCGCACGGACATGTGACGTTCTCCAGAACCAAAGCAACGCTTCACAAACCGACGCGCTTGCCACCAGCAAAACTCACCGCACATTTCGAAAACGGTCAGTACCGCCTCCAACCACAAGCAACCGCCAAAGGAGCAAGGACATACAACCGTAAAACAACGACCAGCAAAACTCGTGCCAAACCAGCACCCAAAAAAAATGCAGGCACCCCCAATTTCACATCCCCCTCACACGGCGACGCAGCGATCAATTACCATTCAACACCACGCGACGCCAAACACCGACACTGCGAAACACACCCAGCACACCGTCGAGACAACAAGTCCCCACAGAGGCAGCACAGCAAATGGCGGAATGGCACATCCGCCTCAACCACGCCAACCCAAAGACAATAGCTCACATGTCACGACACCAATTACTCCCTGGAATGCCAAAAGGCCTACCAGACACCAGTGCCCAAATGACATGCACCGGGTGCATACACGGAAAAACAGCCACGAGGCCACACAAAAGCACCGCACACCACGCAGAAAGAGGAGAGAGTCTCTCCTCGGATGTCTGCGGTCCAATACACCCCCTGTCCCAACATAACTGTCGCTACTTTCTCACAGTCATAGATACGAACACGAGATATATATGGGTTTTCTGCCTCCACAATAGGGCACAAGTGCCACACACAATCATCCAAGCCATCGATAGGATAGCAACGGAAAATGGAGAGTAGCCCAGACTACTCGTGACGGACAACGCGAAAGAGTACCTCGCCAAACAAGTGCAGAAGCAGCTCGAACACAGAGGAATCCAATACCGACCGACGTGCTGGAAAGGCCGCAGGAGAACGCTCTCGCCGAGCGCATCAATCGCACACTCATGGACAAAGTGAGAGCCACGCTCGCACACAGCAAACTCCATGACGTGTACTGGCAAGACGCCTTGAGCGATGCTGTATTTAAATACAACATAACTTACCACCACGGGGTAAAAGGAATCCCTCACACGCTGTGGTATCAGCAAAAGCCACAGCTCAAAAAAATTATAGCGTTCGGACAACTGGGATATACCCCCATTCTCAAACCCAACATGCCAAAACTCCACAGAAAGGCATCACAAGTGAGATACATGTACGCACTGGACGAGACACATATCTGTGTCCAAAACCTTCAAACCCGAAGGTACAGCAAAATGCGAGCAGCGGACTTCAGAGCCTACCACAGGCAGCAAGATCCCTGCGAAAACACCACGGCAGTGTACAAAACACAGAGCACGCCGAAGAAAAAATCGCAAAGAACAGCACGCATCCCGAAGACTGTCACCAACACGACCGCCCCTCCCAAAACTCTCAAGCAAGCGCGCCAATACCCAGACGCCAAAAAATGGGCAGAAGCTCACGACACCGAACTCAACCAGCTTGACGAGATGAAGGCAATTGACTGGCGATCGCAGACAGACAGCACCAACAGACGGGACATCATCCCGACGACGATGACATATCGTTACAAGAGGGATCACACAGGCACCAAACACAAAGCACGGTGCTCGATCCGCGGGGACAGAATGTCCCCACACACTCATTACGATCCGGAGAAGACAGCGACGTACATGGCTGACAGAAGCACGATCCGCACCCTCTTCGCCATCGCTGCGTCCTGCAACATGGAGATCGAACATTTCGACATATCGGGAGCGTACCTCCACGAGGCATACCAACACAAACGGAAAGTGTTCGTATGGCAACCAAGGCGGTTCGACGGATCTTTCAAGCACGCAGCCACGCACGGGCAACTAAAAGGAAACGTATACGGCACACCCGCCGCCGCCCGCATATACAGCACCAAACTGCACGCACACCTCAAGAGTCACGGGTACAAACAAATGCGCTCAGACACGTCCCTCTTCACGAAAACAGAAGGGAAGGACACGCTGATAGTTGGCATAAGCATGGACGATTTTTTACCAATCGCCACCACAAAATCTATGATCGACTCACTGTACCACACACTCCAACAAAAATTACAGTGAAAAGAATGGGACGCCCGACCTCGTACCTCAACTGGAAAATAAGGTACACAACTCAGGGAATACACATCTCCCAACCGTCGCACATCGATAGCGTGGTCACACTCCTAGCGCAGACAGGATGCAACAAGAGGACCACCCCATATCTCGACGGCATAAAAATGGATCCGCCCACCGACGAAGAGGAAAAGCGAGCTGACATTGCCACGATATATGGCAAAGCAGTAGGCAAAATAAGATACATAGCGGACAGCGCACGCCCGGACATAGCGTTCGCAGCGACCACGCTCGCCCGCGCGCTGAAGAAACCGACACAGCGCCACTGGAATCTGCTGCAACGACCCGCACAGTACCTCCACAGTACTCGAGACGAAGGCATTCTCACGCCAGCCGGAAAAAACCGCACAATCACCATCTGCGCATACTCGGACGCCGACTATGCGAACGACGCCACAAGCCGAAAATCAATCAGCGGCATGGTAACGCTCATCAATGGAGCACCAGTACAGTGGTTTGCGAAGCAACAGCCTGTCGTCGCAAAAAGCACTTGCGAGGCGGAGTATATTGCCGCATCCGAAACAACGGCCCTCACACTCTGGTTACACAACCTCATCCGCGAAATACAACTCCCTACCAGCACGCCCACCCTGCATGTGGACAACACAGCAGCGGTGCAAATGGCGAAGAGCATGGGCGCGACGAAAAGGAGGAAGTGCATCGACGTGAGATATCACTATCTCCACGACACAGTACAACAGGGAAAATTGAACATCCGGCGGATACCATCCATCGAACAATACGCCGACATCCTCACCAAATCCCTCAAAACAACACTCTACTGCGCACACAAGAAGAACATCGCCGTAAGAGACATACAGGACACGCTGGCCTCGCGTCGGGGGGAGTGTGGTTCCATCCAGAACCAAATTCGACGCTCGGCCAACGCGCCACCAAAACAAAAATCACATGGTTCCATCCAGATAAGGCAGCCCTCACAGATAAGGCATACAGCCATTTAGGTCTACCATAGCAAACTGAATAAAGTCGCCGTCGCCTCCGCCACCTACAGTGGTCGGAGGCATCGGACCAGTTCTTGGCATCACACCTTCTTCGTATCCCCACACTTTTGTAATGGCACAATGTCACTCCAAAAGCTTTCCGCAAATACGTACAGTATTTCATTTCAAAAATTTTCCCGTCCTTCCGATTTCCACGTGCCTCTCCCTTTGTGATTGTGGTTCCATCCAGATAAGGCAGCCCTCACAGATAAGGCATACAAGCCATTTAGGGCTACCACAGCAAACAGAATAAAGTCGCCGTCGCCTCTGCCACCTTCGGGGGTCGGAGGCATCGGTCTTGATCTTGGCATTACAGGTTATGGGCACCACACACTACCACTGACAAACCGATCCGCGGCACAACAACACGAATCCACACCGCGATAAACAGCAGCGCAGCGACTAACCTACCTCCCACACCCCCACACACAGGAAACCGACATGACAGATCCACAAGCAACCACAGCGGGACAGCTCCCGCGCCTCGACACAACCAACTACACGTTTTGGTTCGACGCACTGGAAATCTACGCACGGACAATCGACGCCGTCGAACAGATCAACGCACCCCACACACCGGACCCCGATCCAGGCACAGAGGCCTCAAACCGACAAAAAGCAGACCAACTACGCCGAGCCATCATGCAAAGCCTAACACCGGACATCATCAGGACACTACCACCCCACGTACTCCGGTACGAACCGAACGTAATCTGCCGCGTCATAAGAGGAGTCGTTGACACAACATCAACCGAAAATCATGAGATGTTAGACGCTGAAGCCAGAAGCATCAAATACGAACCTGGAACCCAACTCAAAGACTATGTCAGTCAGCATCGGGAACTCAGGTACAAGATGCAAGTTGCACGCTACCCCAATATAGATGACGAACGCACGACCGTTCGATACATGATACAGGGGCTCAGCCAGAACCCAGACATGAGCATCCTAGCCATGATCATGGCAGGGCACCCACCCGTCACCATACAGGCTTTCAACCACCACGTACAACAAGTGCAATTGATGCAAACACAAACGCCAGCAGCACCCACCACCACAGCACCACAGCACGCACCTCGACACAGAACACAGCGGGCGCGCTTCCCACGACCAGCCCGAGGCAAAACAACATACCCTCGACCAACGGGACACCAGGGGCCATGGTGCATACATCACGGCAGCCTGACACACACCACACAAAAATGCTACGCGCGTAGAAAAACACCCCGCACCAACACTGGCAACGCGCACGCAGCACAAGCCTACGACAGCGATGCAGACCCACACCAGAGCGCCTTGCACGAGTTGCAAGAACGCATACACACCCTTGAAGCGACACTTACCGACGTAGACACAACCGACGGTAAGCCAAATTTCATACTGGACTCCGGTGCAAACCCCACGCATACCGCACGACCCCACGCGAATATGCCACGCAGCACCGGGACACTAACCACGACAGCCACGGGACACCGCGCGCCAATAACACACACGGGACGCATAACCATAACACAGAAGAATAACAAGCTGACAATACCGGCTGTCCACACCCCGCAAGTCAAGGAAAATCCACTGTCCGTGCACGACCTCACGAAGCACGGACAAGTAACATTCGCAAGAAACAAGGCAACCCTCCACCAACCCATCCACCTCCCGCCGCCAATCATGACAGCTACATTCCGCGACGGGCAATACAGGCTCGACCAAGACGCCACAGCCAAAGGGGCACGCACATACCACCGTAAAAACAAACACATTACAAAAACACAATCCCACGCCGCCCCGCGCAACAAACACACCACAACTGCCCCCACCGAGCATCGCAGCAGCTACATACCATTGCACACACAAAAACCACGAGCACCCAACATGCACACAGCCCCACCCCCCCACCAAAATACAAAAAGTCAACACAGACACAAAAAAAAATTCCGGAATGGCACCTTAAGCTCAATCACGCCAACCCCAAAACAATTGCGCACATGTCCAAACACAGGCTACTCTCAGCCCTACCCCAAGGACTATCAGACACCAGCGCAAAAATAACATGCAGCGGGTGTATATACGGAAAGACAGCACGACGACCGCACAAAAGGGCACCGCACACAGCCGACAAAGGCGACAGCCTGTCCTCAGACGTCTGCAGCCCCATCAAACCCACGTCGGCCCACAACGCGAATTACTTCCTCACAGTTATCGACACGAACACGAGATACATTTGGGTACACTACCTAAACAACTGCGCACAAGTCCCGCATGCCCTAATCACAGCAATAGATCAGGGGCCACCGAGAACGGCCAACACGCCCGCCTCCTGATCACGGACAATGCAAAAGAATATCTCGCGAAACAAGTGCAAGACAAACTGCGACAAAGAGGTATCAACTACCGAGCAACGACGCCGTACACGCCACAAGAAAACGCGCTCGCAGAACGTATCAACCGAACGCTGATGGACAAAGTACGCGCCACCCTCTCGCACAGCAACCTCCACGCAACACACTGGCAAGACGCCCTACAAGACGCCGTGTACAAGTACAACATCACGTACCATCATGGAATAGGAGCTCTACCGCACAAAAAATGGTATGGCACAGCACCCCGAATTAAATCGATCATCACATTCGGACAAATCAGGTATATCCCCAACCTCAAACCACACCTTCCTAAACTCCACAGCAAGGCCACACCAGTCCGATACATGTACGGCATGGATGACACGCATATCTGCGTGCAGAACCTCCAAACAAGACGCTACCAAAAAATACGGGCAATCGATTTCAAGCCCTATGTCAAACAAAGAGACCCATGCAACACCACCACGGCCGTATTCCAGGCCAAACGGAAGCAGAGACGCAACACAAAGGGCAGAAAAATCCCCACAAAAATCACGAGGACCACGGCACCCCCCAAGACCAGAAAGCAAGCCACTAAATTCCCCGACGCGGCCGAATGGCGAACAGCGCATGACGCAGAACTCGATCAACTCGACAGTATGCAGGCGATAGATTGGCACTCCCCAACGACCAATATTCCCAAACGCGACATACTGTCTACAACGATGACCTACAGATACAAACACAGCTTGGCATCGGCGAACCCAGTAAGAAAAGCACGCTGCTCTATACTAGGGGACCTCATGAAACCGACAGTGCACTATGACCCGGATAAGACAGCCACATACATGGCAGACAGGACGACAATACGAGCACTCTTCGCAATCGCCGCGTCAATGAACATGCACGTCGAGCATTTTGACAATACGGGAGCCTACCTACACGAACAATACCAACACCACAAGAAAGTATTTGTGTGGCAACCACCCCGTTTTGATGGCACGTACAATCACAAAAGCACTCATGGCCAACTGAAAGGGAACCTCTACGGCACACCGGCAGCAGCGAACATATATAGCATGCAACTCCATAACCACCTCAAAAACATGGATACAAGCAGCTACGCTCGGACACATCACTGTTCACAAAAAGGGACAAGCACGACATAATCCTCATAGGGATCAGCATGGATGACTTTTTGCCAGTAGCCACCAACCCCACCATGATTGACGCACTGTACAAGGTACTGCGAGCCAAGTACAAAGTCAAAAGACTCGGACGCCCCGAAAAATACCTGAACTGGACCATACAGTACAGAAAAGAAGGGATCCACATCTCCCAGCCGCAGCACATCGACAGCGTCGTGGCCATCCTCGCTCAAACCCAGAGCAACCCCCAACGCACCCCATACCTCGATGGTGTCAAAGTGGACCCTCCCACCAACGAGGAGACCACACGAGAGGAAATAGCTGACATATACAGCAGTGAAGTTGGGGAAATCAGGTACATAGCCGACTTTACCAGGCCCGACATCGCCTTCGCAGCGACAACACTAGCGAGAGCGCTAAAATGACCCACGCAGCGCCACTGGAAACTGCTGCAACGACTGGCACAGTACCTCCACACGACCCGCACGGAAGGAATCTTCATGCCCCGAGGAACAAAACAGGGCATCACAATCGACGCGTTCTCGGACGCCGACTATGCCAACGACGAGACGACGCGAAAATCTGTCACCGGCACCATCACGCTGCTCAACGGCTCCTCGGTACAATGGCTCTCGCGACAACAACCGATCGTCGCCAAGAGCACATGCGAGGCGGAATACACAGCAGCCGCCGAAACCACCACTCTCACAATCTGGCTCGCCAACATGATGAGGGAAACGAACATACCGACCCGCCACCCGCCCTGCACGTCGACAATACGGCTGCCATGCAGATGGCCAAAAACACCGGCGCGACGCGCAGAAGAAAATGTATCGATGTACGATACCATTTCCTGCACGAGACAGTTCAAACCGGCAAACTCAAAGTATCGTGCATCCCCACCACAGAGCAAAAAGCCGATATATTAACGAAACCGCTGAAAAACACGCTGTTTCAAAAACATAAGCACATACAAATCAACCCACCCCCCGCACCGACAGGAAGCCCTCGCGTCCGGGGGAGTGTGGTTCCATCCAGAACCGCCAACGACGCTCAGACTTCCTAAACACAACGCTAACACAATGGTTCCATCCAGATAAGGCAGCCCTCACAGATAAGGCATACAAGCCATTTAGGGCTACCACAGCAAACAGAATAAAGTCGCCGTCGCCTCTGCCACCTTCGGGGGTCGGAGGCATTGGTCTTGATCTTGGCATCACAGTGATTCCAGGAACACCGATACCCCCGATCCCCTGGGGGTCGGGCGGCCGGCGGTGACTTTATTGTGCAAGTGAGTTGTGCTCTATTGGCTACGTCTTATTGTAGGTGGGTGAATTACTTGTCTCTGTATGGAAACAGTTGGTTGTGTGTTTTGTGCAGGCTGGCCGAGCGTCGTTTTTGGGTTCTGTATGGAACCACACTTCCCCCGACGCGAGGGCTGGCTTGCACTTGTTGGTTTCGGGCGGATCTGTATGTGGTTTTTGTGCCTTTTGTACAGGGTCGCCTTGAGCGGCTTCGTAAAGATGTCTGCGTATTGTTCCGTAGTGGGTATGCGTTCGATCTTCATTTCGCCTTTTTGCACGGTGTCGTGCAGGTAATGGTAGCGGAAGTCGATGCACTTGCGTCGTCGTGTCGTTCCCATGCTTTTGCCATCTGCACGGCGGCGGTGTTATCGACGTGCATGTTTGGTCTTGTGGTCGGTAGTCGCGTTTCCCTGATGAGGTTTTGGAGCCATATTGTAAGGGTGGGGACCTCCGCTGCGGCTATGTACTCCGCCTCACAGGTTCTCTTCGCGACTACCGGTTGCTGCCGTGCCAGCCATTGCACGGGTACGTTGTTGACCATTGTGAGCATGCCCGTTATTGATTTGCGGGTGCTCTGGTCGTTGGCATAATCGGCGTCCGAGTACGCCTTGACCTGCACTTGCTTGCTGTTGTTGGAGGGCATCATGATTCCCTCATTTCGAGTGGTGTGCAGGTATTGGGTGAGCCGTTGTGCAAGATTCCAGTGTCGTTTCGTTGGTTTCTTGAGGGGTCGGGCGAGTGCCGTGACTGCGAAGGCGATGTCGGGGCGCGGACTGTCTGGACTGTCGGCTATGTAGCGTATTTCCCCGATCGCTTTTGCGAAGATGTCCTCAATGTCTTCGCGCCTTGCTTGGCTGTCTGTTGGCGGGTCCATGTTCATGCCATCCAGATACGGTGTGCTCTCTTGGTTGCACAAATGTTGCAGATCAGGACGCTTTGTGGTTTCAGCAATTGTAGCTGTAGCAGGTCCGTCGAGGGGCAATTGCTTCCAATAGACTTGACTGTTTAATGTAAATTTCGATACCTCTTGTTGCTCTTTTTGTTGTTAGATTGAAGGGAAGAAAGGAGCTAGTCTCCTTAAGTACAGACACATCTACCTACAGTAAATACGCCACGAAAGAGAGTGTGTTCGGGAGTTGAACAAGTATTCACCATATTGTCCAGTGTGATTTATGACCACCGTCTTCGTCCGTTTTCATTATTTTCCGAAAGATGACCGACAGAAGCTGAGTCCGAATGACTCATGTGTAGTTAGTGCACACTTTCAGTCCCGGTGCTTTTTTGCATCGACGCTTGGAGTGTGGCAGTATGCGTGGGGTTTGCACCGGAGTCCAGTATGAAAGGTTGCTTACCGTCGCTGTTTTCGCCGGTTTCATGCAGCGTTGTTTCGATTGATGACTGCTTAAACCCAACCATTTCTCTATCAATACGAGAACGTATAATAGACACCTCGCCAGCCTCGCTAATCAAACGATCTAACACTTCTGCACGTAAGCGTAAAAACTGTGATTGTCGGTCCGATGCACGCGCGATATGCACTTCATCATCTTCAT
>NW_005178541.1:178155-180056 GCF_000350225.1 Chondrus crispus | reverse complement strand
TCGTGGCAATGTCAGCTCGCTTTTCCTCTTCGTCGGTGGGCGGATCCATTTTTATGCCGTCGAGATAACCAGCAGGCCACCAAGGGCAATGGCAGGCAAATCCAGCTACACCATGGTGTAGCTGGACTTGCCTGTGGGCGGACGATGATGTGGTGCGCGTGTTGTGGTGCGGCGGGGTGCTTTGCTGCGTTGCGTTCTGTGCTGTGATCTAGGTGTATTGGCCTGCATGAGTTGCACTTGTTGTATGTGGTTTGTGAAGGCCTGGATTGTAAGCGGGGGGTGGCCCGCCATCACCATGGGCAGTGTACTCATTTCAGGGTGATGAATTAGTCCTTGCAGCATGTATCGAACGGTGGTGCGTTCTTCGTTGATGTTTGGGTAATTTGCGACCTGCATTTTGTATCGCATTTCCCTGTGTTGTTTCACATAGTCCTGTAGCTGTGTGCCTTGGACGTACTTGATTCCCCTGGCTTTGCCGTTGACTATTTCGTGGTGCTCGGTCGTAGAGGTGTCTACTACACTGCTTATGATGCGGCATACTGTGTGTAGATCGTACCTCAGTACGTGTGGGGGAAGGATCTGAACTACTTCTGTTGTGAGGCTTTGCAGTATTGCTTTGCGGAGTTTGTCCGCTTTTGCGCTGATGTGCGGCCTCTTGATCTAGATCGGTATCGGTGGTGTGCGGCGTGGTGAGGTGGGTGCCGGCGTCGATCGTCCTTGCGTAGATCTCGAGAGCGTCATGCTAATACGTGAATTTGCTGCTCTCGGGTCTTGGGAGTTGTCCCATAGGTGACCCTTGTTGTTCTGTCCTGTCGTAGTCGCGGTAGAAAAGGTGATGGCGTGGAGGATTAGTCGTTGCGCTCGTTTATCGCGGTTGAGAGTGATTGTCTGTGTGCCGCAGATCGATTGTCAGTGGTGTGTTTGGTGCCCATAACCTGTGATGCCAAAATCAGACCGATGCTTCCGACCCCCGAAGGTGGTCGGAACGCCGGCGGCTTTATTTGCGTGTAACCTATCGGTGCCTCAAGGGCGGTGCCCTATCTATGGGTAGTGCCCTATCTGGGTGGAACCACAGGGAATCACAGGTACTCCCTGTTTTCTGTGGTTCCATACAGAGACAAGGAAGTCACCCACCTACGATAAGACGTAGCCAATAGGGCACAGCTCACTTGAACAAAAAGTCACCGCCGGCTGCCCGACCCCCAGGGGATCGGGGGTATCGGTGTTCCTGGAATCACAGGTTATGGGCCACACGCAACTACTGAACACGATCCGTCAACCACCATCCCCCATCCACGGCAGACGTTAACAGCCGATCACCAAGTGCAACAGACGAGCCGGATTGCAATACCCTCCAACCCGATCAACCCAACAGAAAAAACGATACCCCCACATGAGTAACAGCACGCACACACCCGGCAATCTGCCCCAACTAGCCCCCATCAACTTTTCCTATTCGTACGACGCGCTAGAAATACACGCACGAACAATAGACGCACACCCACAACTCACCAACGCGATCCCATCAACAGCAGACCCAGCCCTCCAAACAATGCAACAAAAGAAAGAAGACAAAATCAGAAAGGCGATCATGCAAAGCCTCAGCCCAGAAGTAGTCAAACTCCTACCACCGCACGTCCTCCGATACAACCCGCATACCATATGCACGATCATCAAACAAACTTCGACACGTGCTCAATCGAAAATCATGAGCTTCTGGACGCCGAAGCCAGAAACCTCAAGTACACAACGGGACAAGAGATCGCAGACTACATCACGAAACACCGTGAAATACGACGCAGAATGCAAGTGTCAGGCTACCCCAACATCGAAGCAGAACGAACAACTGTCAGATACATGGTCCAAGGGCTCGCCCACCACCCCGAAATGCACGCACTAGC